>NC_073384.1:1630999-1638499 GCF_028641065.1 Leucoraja erinaceus | reverse complement strand
GGCCACAGAGTGAAGTTTCAATCGACAATAGACAACAGGTGCAGGAGTAGAGGCCATTCAGCCCTTCGAGCCAGCACCGCCATTCAATGTGATCATGGCTGATCATCCCCAATCAATACCCCGTTCCTGCCTTCTCCCCATATCCCCTGACTCCGCTATCTTTAAGAGCCCTATCTAGCTCTCTCTTGAAAGTATCCAGGGTATAGGAAAGACTTGGCTTTACAATTGTGACACAGGATAATCAATACAAAAATAATTGTAGTGACTGCAAGCACGGATGGAACTGATCAATACATCACATCTGTTGTAATTACCATTGCCTTTTGTCAATCTCGCATCTTTCATTGCACCCAATGTAAGTAAAACCAATCCTAAAATGTGCAAATACACAAAAAATAACATCGGCGGGAGAACTATACCGATCTAATATTACAAAGAAGAGTAAAACATCCAGCCTTTTTATTTCTTTATGTACAACTACTACGGACTGACGCAAAACTGCATTTCGTTGTACTCATACTTGTATTTGTGCGATGACATTAACGTTGAATTGAATTGAATTGAATTGAATTACTTTACATTCAATACAATTCATCTTTAGTTCATAAGGGATAGGAGCAGAATTAGGCCATTCGGCCCATCAAGTCTACTCCGCCATTCAATCATGGCTGATCTATCTCTCCCTTCTACCCCCATCCTCCTGCCTTCTCCCCATAACCGAGGTCTAAGCGGAAGCTCAGAGGGGATAGAGCCTTCTCTGTTGCTGCTCCGGCATTATGGAACACCCTGCCGTTGCACATCAGACAGGCCCCCTCACCGTCCCTCTTCAAAACCAATCTTAAAACCCATTTCTATTCCTTGGCTTTTGACCCTGCATGAGACTTTGCTCCTGTTTTAGTGCTTTTAATGTTTTTTTAAATTGTTTTTACTCTCTCTTTTAATGTTTTTATTGCCGTGTAATAATTTCTTGTCCATGATTAATCATGTACAGCACTTTGTTGCAACTGTGGTTGTTTTTAAAGTGGTCTATAAATAAAGTTATTATTATTATTATTATTATTATTATTATTATTATTCTAACCCCCGACACCCGCACTAATCAAGAATCTATCTATCTCTGCCTTCAAAATATCCACTGACTTGTGGCCTCCACAGCCGTCTGTGGCAAAGAATCCCACAGATTCACCACCATCTGACTAAAGAAATTCCTCCTCATCTCATCTCCTTCCTAAAGGAACGTCCTTTAATTCTGAGGCTGCGACCTCTGGTCCTAGACTCTCCCACTAGTGGAAACATCCTCTCCACATCCACTCCATCCAGGCCTTTCACTATTCTGTACGTTTCAATGAGGTACCCCCTTCATTCTCAAGTACAGGCCCAGTGCCGACAAACGCTCATCATTGGTTAACCCACTCAAAGGCTCAAAGTATTATTATTTTTAAATGTATTGATCTATTTCTGCTTATTATGTTACGTGTGAGTACTGTGTTTACAGACCTGTTCAACTGCTGAAAGTACGAGTTTCATAGTTCTGTTTTTGGTACATATGACAGTCTTGACACTCTTGACATTTGAAGTCCTGGAAACCATAACAAACACACTTTTTTTTACAATAATGCTCTGCCAATTTGTGTTGATTTGTTTGAAAGAATTGGTTGTCAAATGTAAACACCATACTTATTCAGGTGCGGCACGATGGCGCAGCGGTAGAGTTGCTGCCTCACAGCGCCAGAGACCCGGGTTCCATCCCGACTACGGGTGCTGTCTGTACGGAGTTTGTACCTTCTCCCCGTGACCTGCGTGGGTTTTCTCCGGGTGCTCCGGTTTCCTCCCACACTCCAAAGACGTGCAGGTTTGTAGATTAATTGGCTTGGTATGAATGTAAATTGTCCCCTAGTGTGTGTGTAGGATAGTGTTAGTGTGCGGGGATCGCTGGTTAGCACGGACTCGGTGGGCCGAAGGGCCTGTTTCCACACTGTATCTCTAAACTAAACTAAACTAAGCCTCTGAGTTGAAGACCTGCCTAGCTTGGTCAATCAGCAAGGATTGGGGAAGGGACTGGCCTGCTGTGTGTTGATGTTATCGAGTCTCACTGTGCAGTGTTTAGAGATACAGCGCATATTTAGTTCTTTAAGGGCCTGTCCAACTTGGGCGTCAATTGCGTGTAATTTACGTGACATCGTTTACGCGTCACGACGCACGGCGCGCGCGTGGTGCGTGCTGACGTAGGCAGTGACGTGCGGTCATGCGCGGCGCCCCAGGAATTTGGGATGTACAAAATCTGCGCACGCCATCCACGTGACACGCAAATAACACCCAAGTGGGACAGGCCCTTTAGTGATACAGCGCGGAAACAGGCCATTCGGCCCACCGATTCCACACCGACAAGCGATCCCCGCACACTAACACCATACTACACACACCAGGGGCAATTTACATTTATACCAAGCCAATTCAACTACAAACCTGCACGTCTTTGGAGTGTGGGAGGAAACCGGAGCACCCGGAGAAAACCCACGGTTTTTAACATCTGTTTTTAACATCTGTTAAAATTGGACAAGGCATTGGTGAGGCCAATTCTGGAGTATGGGGTACAATTTTGGTCGCCTAATTATAGGAAGGATGTCAACAAAATGGAGAGAGTACAGAGGAGATTTACTAGAATGTTGCCTGGGTTTCAGCAACTAAGTTACAGAGAAAGGTTGAATAAGTTAGGGCTTTATTCTTTGGAGCGCAGAAGGTTAAGGGGGGACTTGATAGAGGTCTTTAAAATGATGAGAGGGATAGACAGAGTTGACGTGGACAAGCTTTTCCCACTGAGAGTAGGGAAGATGCAAACAAGGGGACATGACTTGAGAATTAAGGGACTGAAGTTTAGGGGTAACTTGAGGGGGAACTTCTTTACTCAGAGAGTGGTAGCTGTGTGGAATGAGCTTCCAGTGAAGGTGGTGGAGGCAGGTTCGTTTTTATCATTTAAAAATAAATTGGATAGTTATATGGACGGGAAGGGAATGGAGGGTTATGGTCTGAGCGCAGGTAGATGGGACTAGGTGAGATTATGTGTTCGGCACGGACTAGAAGGGTCGAGATGGCCTGTTTCTGTGCTGTAATTGTTATATTCTCTGGAACTCTCTGCCACAGAGGGTAGTTGAGGCCAGTTCATTGGCTATATTTAAGAGGGAATTAGATGTGGCCCTTGTGGCTAAGGGGATCAGAGGGTATGGAGAGAAGGCAGGTACGGGATACTGAGTTGGATGATCAGCCATGATCATATTAAATGGCGGTGCAGGCTCGAAGGGCCGAATGGCCCGAACAGCCCGGGTTTGACCCCTGACCAGGGGCGCGTGTGGTCCCACCAGCGACTTAGTTTAGTTATATGGTTATCTTGAGCGTGGGAGGAAACCAGGGCACCCGGAGAAAACCCACGCAGGTCACGTGCAAACTCCGTACAGACAGCGCCCGTAGTCGGGATGGAACCCGGGTCTCTGGCGCTGTGAGGCAGCAACTCTACCGCTGCGCCACCGTGCTGGCTCTCTGTGTGTTGATGTGACAAGCCTGCCTGAGCCCAGATACACTGTTCTGCAGCGTTCCACCGGGGAGCAGTGTGGCTCTGGCTTTGCAGAGGACATCAGTATTGTTCTCTTACTCACCGTGGTGGTGACCGAGTCTCCCCACGCCCATCCTGCTACAAGCTACAGAAGTGGGAAAACTCAGGGACAGTTTCTTCCCGGCTGTTATCAGGCAACTGAACCATCCTACCACAACACGAGAGCAGTGTCCTGAACTACTATCTACCTCATTGGTGACCCTGGCTGTACCTTGCACTAAACGTTATTCCCTCATCATGTATCTACACACTGTAAATGGATCGATTGTAATCATGTATTGTCTTTCTGCTGATAGACACAGAGTGCTGGAGTAACTCAGCGGGTCAGGCAGCATCTGTGGAGAACATGGATAGGTGACGTTTCACAGAGTGCTAGAGTAACTCAGCGGGTGCAGCAGCATCTATGGAGCTAAGAAAATAGGTAACGTTTCGGGTCGAAACCCTTCCGGGTTTCGGCCCGAAACGTTGCCTATTTCCTTCGCTCCATAGATGCTGCTGCACCATAACTCAGCGGGTCAGGCAGCATAGAAACATAGAAACATAGAAATTAGGTGCAGGAGTAGGCCATTCGGCCCTTCGAGTCTGCACCGCCATTTAATATGATCATGGCTGATCATCCAACTCAGTATCCCGTACCTGCCTTCTCTCCATACCCTCTGATCCCTTTAGCCACAAGGGCCACATCTAACCTCCCTCTTAAATATAGCCAATGAACTGGCCTCGACTACCCTCTGTGGCAGAGAGTTCCACAGATTCACCACTCTCTGTGTGAAAAAAGTTCTCCTCATGTCGGTTTTAAAGGATTTCCCCCTTATCCTTAAGCTGTGACCCCTTGTCCTGGACTTCCCTACCATCGGGAACAATCTTCCTGCATCTAGCCTGTCCAACCCCTTAATAATTTTAGGCAAACGTTTCGGGCCGAAACCCTTCTTCAGACTGATCGGGGGCGGGGGTGGGTGGGGACAAGAAAGGGAAAAGGAGGAGTAGCCGGTGTTCACCATCCCCCCCGACCTCCCCCTCTCCAACACCGAACGGTCCGTCCTCAACAGAGGTCTTACCTTTGTCCCCCTCCGTCCCCACCTCAATGAATTCCGCGCACACCACGACTTGGAGCGCTTCTACCGTCGCCTCCGCCTCACAGCGCACTTCCATGGGAAGGAGTCCTCGCCCCCCACTGATGACCCCTTTTCCCGTCTCCAACGCACCCCCTCCTCGTGGAACCCCCCTCGTGGCCAATTTCCGGCTTTAGAACTTTTTATCAATAACTGCCGTCGCGACATCAACCGCCTCAACTTCTCCACTCCCCTGTCTCACTCCAATCTCTCACCACAGGAACGTTCTGCCATCGACTCACTCCGCAACAACCCAGATTTGGTTATCAAACCCGCTGACAAGGGAGGTGCCGTGGTAGTCTGGCGCGCCGATCTCTACAAAGCTGAGGCCACGCGCCAACTATCGGACACCTCCTCCTACTTACCCCTGGACCATGACCCCACTGACGAGCACCAGGCCACCATCTCCAGCACCATCACCGACTTCATCCACTCCAATGCCCTACCCGACCAAGCCTCCAACCTCATCGTTCCCCAGCCCCGCACAGCCCGATTTTACCTTCTCCCTAAAATCCACAAACCTGACTGTCCCGGAAGACCCATTGTCTCTGCCTGTTCGTGCCCCACCGAACTCATTTCCAAATACCTTGACTCCATCCTATCACCCTTGGTTAAATCCCTCCCTACCTATGTCCAAGACACCTCAGACACTCTCCGTCGTCTCCGCGCATTCCATTCTCTAGGCCCTCACCCCCTCATCTTCACCATGGACGTCCAATCACTATACACCTCCATCCCCCACCACGATGGTCTCACAGCCCTCCGGTTCTTCCTCGACCAGAGAAGCAACCTATACCCAGCCACTGACACTCTCCTCCGCCTAGCGGAGCTGGTCCTTACCCTCAATAACTTCACGTTCGACTCCTCCCACTTCCTCCAAATACAAGGCGTAGCTATGGGCACACGCATGGGCCCCAGCTATGCCTGCCTATTTGTAGGTTACGTCGAGCAATCCTTGTTCAATACATACCAGGGCCCCATCCCCGACCTCTACCTCCGTTTCTGTGACAACTGCTTTGGTGCCACCTCCTGCACCCACACACAACTGACTGACTTCATCCACTTCACCACTAACTTCCATCCGGCACTCAAATACACCTGGACCATTTCCGACACTTCCCTACCATTCCTTGACCTCACTATCTCCATTGCAGGTGATAGACTTCTAACCGACATACACTATAAGCCCACTGACTCCCATGGCTATCTGGACTACACTTCTTCCCACCCTGCTTCCTGTAAGGACTCCATCCCCTACTCCCAATTCCTCCGTCTACGCCGCATCTGCTCCACGGATGAGGCGTTCCACACCAGGACATCTGAAATGTCCTCACTATTCAGGGAACGGGGGTTCCCCTCCTCCACCATAAATGAGGCTCGCACCAGGGTCTCTTCCATACCCCGCAACACTGCTCTCTCTCCCCATCCCCGCACTCGCAACAAGGGCCGAGTCCCCCTAGTCCTCACCTTTCACCCCACCAGCCGTCACATACAAAAAGTAATCCTCCGTCAGTTTCGCCACCTCCAACGTGACCCCACTACTCGCCACATCTTCCCATCTCCCCCCATATCTGCCTTCCGCAAAGACCGCTCCCTCCATAACTCCCTTGTCAATTCTTCCCCTCCCTCTCGGTCCACCCCCTCCCCGGGCACTTTCCCTTGCAACCGCAAGAGATGCAACACTTGTCCCTTTACCTCCCCCCTCGACTCCGTTCAAGGACCCAAGCAATCGTTCCAGGTGCGACAGAGGTTTACCTGCATCTCTTCCAACCTCATCTATTGCGTCCGCTGCTCTAGATGTCAGCAGATCTATATCGGTGAGACCAAGCGGAGGTTGGGCGATCGTTTCGCCGAACACCTCCGCTCGGTCCGCAATAACCAAGCTGACCTCCCGGTGGCTCAGCACTTCAACTCCCCCTCCCACTCCGTCTCCGACCTCTCTGTCCTGGGTCTCCTCCATGGCCACAGCGAGCAGCACCGGAAATTGGAGGAACAGCACCTCATATTCCGTTTGGGGAGTCTGCACCCCGGGGGCATGAACATCGAATTCTCCCAATTTTGTTAGTCCTTGCTGTCTCCTCCCCTTCCTCAGCCCCCCTGCTGTCTCCTCCCATCCCCCAGCCTTCGGGCTACTCCTCCTTTTCCCTTTCTTGTCCCCACCCCCCCCCGCCCCCGATCAGTCTGAAGAAGGGTTTCGGCCCGAAACGTTGCCTATTTCCTTCGCTCCATAGATGCTGCTGCACCCGCTGAGTTTCTCCAGCTTTTTTGTGTAACCTTCGATTCTCCAGCATCTGCAGTTCCCTCTTAAACCCTTAATAATTTTGTAAGTTTCTATAAGATCCCCTCTCAATCTCCTAAATTCTAGAGAGTATAAACCAAGTCTATCCAGTCTTTCTTCATAAGACAGTCCTGACATCCCAGGAATCAGTCTGGTGAACCTTCTCTGCACTCCCTCTATGGCAACAATGTCCTTCCTCAGATTTGGAGACCAAAACTGCACGCAATACTCCAGGTGTGGTCTCACCAAGACCCTATACAACTGCAGTAGAACCTCCCTGCTCCTATACTCAAATCCTCTTGCTATGAAAGCCAACATGCCATTCGCTTTCTTTACTGCCTGCTGCACCTGCATGCCTACCTTCAATGACTGGTGTACCATGACACCCAGGTCTCGCTGCATCTCCCCCTTTCCCAATCGGCCACCGTTTAGATAATAATCTGCTTTCCCGTTTTTGCCACCAAAATGGATAACCTCACATTTATCCACATTAAACTGCATCT
>NC_073384.1:1593499-1625999 GCF_028641065.1 Leucoraja erinaceus | reverse complement strand
GTGCAGGAGCTAATTAGTGGCCCAGCACATTGCAAGGCACACCTGATTGTACCTGAAGGAGGGGTCCCGCCCGGAAACGTCACGTGCCCATTCCTTCCTGACCCGTAGAGTTCCTCCAGCACCAGCGTGTGATCTAGCGTGTGATGACGACTTGTTAGGGCGCCACAGTGGCGCGGCGGGTGGAGCTGCTGCCACACAGTGCCAGACATTCACGTTCGGTGCTGACTGCGCGGAGTTTGCACGTTCCACCCCGTGACTGCGAGTGTTTTTTCCTCCGGCTGCTCCGGTTTTCTCCCACGTCCCAAAGACGCGCGGGTTTGTCGATTAATCGGCCCCTTCTGTAAATTGCCCCCTAGAATGTAGGGAGTGGATGAGGAAGTGGAATAACATGGAACATCTGTGTGTAGGAAGGAACTGCAGATGCTGGTTTTCACCAAAGATAGACACAGAGTGCTGGAGTAACTCAGCGGGTCAGGCAGCATCTGTGGAGAACATGGATAGGTGACGTTTCACAGAGTGCTGGAGTAACTCAGCGGGTCAGGCAGCATCTATGGTGCTAAGGAAATAGGAAACGTTTTGGGCCGAAACCCATAAGGGTTTCGGCCCAAAACGTTGCCTATTTCCAGAAGGATTTTAGCCTGAAACGTTGCCTTTTCCTTAGCTCCATAGATGCTGCTGCACCATAACTCAGCGGGTCAGGCAGCATCTGTGGAGAACATGGATAGGTGACGTTTCACAGAGTGCTGGAGTAACTCAGCGGGTCAGGCAGCATCTGTGGAGAACATGGATAGGTGACGTTTCACAGAGTGCTGGAGTAACTCAGCGGGTCAGGCAGCATTTCTGTGGAGAACATGGATAGGTGACGTTTCACAGAGTGCTGGAACATGGATAGGTGACGTTTCACAGAGTGCTGGAGTAACTCAGCGGGTCAGGCAGCATCTGTGGAGAACATGGATAGGTGATGTGTCACAGAGTGCTGGAGTAACTCAGCGGGTCAGGCAGCATCTGTGGAGAACATGGATAGTTGACATTTCGTGTCAAGACCCTTCATTAGACTTAAAGCAGTTTTGTTTTTTTAGTAATACAACGTGGAAACAGGCCCTTCAGCCCACCCAGTCCAAGCTGACCATCGATCACCCGTTCACACTAGTTCGATGCTATCCCACTTGAGAACCCGCCTCAAGACCCATCTCTTCACCTCTGCCTATCCTTAGCCCCATGTCCCCCTCCCTTTTCATCTGTGCATTAATTGCCTCATATTGTGTTTTGTATTGAATTCTGTCTTTACTTTGTGTACTAGTCATGTCCCTACTATTTATTTCATTCCCTTTACATGTTTTTCCTCTACCTGCTAAATTTTTGTAAGGTGTCCTTGAGACTCTTGAAAGGCGCCCATAAATAAAATTTATTATTATTATTATTATTATTATTATTATTATTATTATTATTATTATTATTAATGTGAACGGGCGATCTACTCCCACACACGAGGTGCGATTTACAGAAGCCAATTGACCCACAAACCTGCACGTCTTTGGAGTGTGGGAGGAAACTGGAGCACCCGGAGAAAACCCACGGTTGGTCACGGGGAGAACGTGCAAACTCCGCACAGACAGCACTCGAGGTCAGGATTGAACCTGGGTCTCCAGCGCTGTGCAAGGTATATCTCCATTTTTTTCTTATTCCCCTATTTCTGCTTCACTGCTTTGGTGGTTTAGAGGACCTTTTCTCATTCTTCTTTTCATTTTTTCCCTTCTTCTTTCCCTTATTTTCATTTTCACAATTTAGGTTATAAGGTTAAAAATGAAGCTGTACAATAATTGTACAATTCGAGACGCCGCTGAATGTTTTACCCTTTGTACAATTGCTTCTAATAAAATTATTTTTTATAAAAATCAAAAAAAAAATCTACGCTCTCCCAACAACAAGGTGGGCGAACGGCAACTCCTGCACCGGATAAACTAGGACCAAGGCCCATGAGACTGGGGTGCAGGGCGTACATCGTACCCGGTGTCCAACAGGGGGCCCGGGAACCAAAGGGGGGGGGGGGGGGGAGCAGGAGCAGGAGCGCGCGTTAGTTTTTTCAACTTTAAAAACAAATTTTAGTATGTTTTTAGAAAACATATATTATATAAGACTTCTTCCCGGCTGTTAGAAACATAGAAACATAGAAATTAGGTGCAGGAGTAGGCCATTCGGCCCTTCGAGCCTGCACCGCCATTCAATATGATCATGGCTGATCATCCAACTCAGTATCCCGTACCTGCCTTCTCTCCATACCCCCTGATCCCCTTAGCCACAAGGGCCACATCTAACTCCCTCTTAAATATAGCCAATGAACTGGCCTCAACTACCCTCTGCGGCAGAGAGTTCCAGAGATTCACCGCTCTCTGTGTGAAAAAAGTTCTTCTCGTCTCGTTTTTAAAGGATTTCCCCCTTATCCTTAAGCTGTGACCCCTTGTCCTGGACTTCCCCAACATCGGGAGCAATCTTCCTGCATCTAGCCTGTCCAACCCCTTAAGAATTTTGTAAGTTTCTATAAGATCCCCTCTCAATCTCCTAAATTCTAGAGAGTATAAACCAAGTCTATCCAGTCTTTCTTCATAAGACAGTGCTGACATCCCAGGAATCAGTCTGGTGAACCTTCTCTGCACTCCCTCTATGGCAATAATGTCCTTCCTCAGATCAGTATTTAATGTTTCTTTGGGGGGTGGTGTGGGGGGGGTAAGGGGGAAACCGCTTCAGTCGCCTGCTCCATGGAGAGGCAACTTTTTCCAGGTCGCCTCCCCCGTGGTCTAACAGCAAGGATCGGCGCGGCCTTTCCCGGAGAAGCGCCCGGGTCTTCAGCGGCGGGCGCTCCGTTTCGCTGGCCCGGGGCAGCCGGCAGCCTGAAGCCGCGGTCTGCACAGCTCCAGCTGGCGCGGCGTCTACAGCCCGGGATCCCTCGTGGGGGACCCGGGGGAAGAAGAAGCCGTCACTGCCGGCCCGCGGCCAACTTCTACCGCTGGCGCGGCGTGGACTTACCATCACCCCTGGAGTGGAGCTTCGACCGCCGGCCCTGCGGTCTGCGGTGCTTCTGGCTGCGGCGCGAACTTTAAATCTTCGACCGCCGGCCTGCGGCCTACACCAACTTAAAGCCACGGCCTCCGGTGGGGAAGAGCCAACTCTGGACTTGTACCTTGTCCTTTTACCATCTGGTCGCCCGCAGCAACGGCTGCGGAAGGTTGAGGTCCCGATCACGGGGGAAAATGGAGGAGGACTGGCCAATTTGTGTGCCTTCCACCACAGTGATGAATGCTGTGGTGGATGTTTGTGTTAAATTTTTATTGTGTTTTTGTGTGTGTTCTTTATAATTGTATCACTGCTGACATATTCATTTCATTTGCACTTTATGTGTAATGTGACGAATAAACCGTATTGTATTTTATTGTAATTTTGTGAAATCTCAGAAAATGCTTCCATATATTCCTACAAAGTTTTATATATCGTTATTTGTAGAAATTGTGATCCATAATAATGCGGGGAGTTTTAACTAACAGGTGTGTGGCCGGGACTACCTGAATAAAAGATAGGGAAAGGGGAAGACCTATCACTGCTGAAGAAACTTTGTACCCACTGATAAAATTCCTCTCAGAGGCCCTGACAAGGACTTCTCTCGAGCCGCTGCCCCGCTGCCCGATACAATAGACAATAGGTGCAGGAGGAGGCCATTCAGCCCTTCGAGCCAGCACAGCCATTCAATGTGATCGTGGCTGATCATCCCCAATCAGTACCCTGTTCCTGCCTTCTCCCCATATCCCCTGACTCCGCTATCTTTAAGAGCCCTATTTAGCTCTCTCTTGACAGTATACAGAGAACCGGCCTCCACCGCCCTCTGAGGCAGAGAGTTCCACAGACTCACTGTGTGAAGAGGTGTTTCCTCGTCTCCGTTCTAAATAGCTTACCCCTTATTCTTAAACTACGGCCCCTGGTCCTGGACTCCCCCAACGTCGGGAACACGTTTCCTGCCTCTAGTGTGTCCAAGTCCTTAATAATCTTTATATGTTTCAATGAGATCCCCTCTCATCCTTCTAAACTCCAGAGTTTACAAGCCCAGCTGTGTGAGTCAACCATGGACAATGTGCTGCAACTGTCTGGCTTCCAACTGCACAGAGCGGACCGCCAAGCGGGGAAATCAAACGGCGGTAGAATAAGCACCGCGCAGATCCCTCGTACGTCTGCATTTGTACGGATGTGGCGGTGCCTAACGGCAGCGGCTCGACTACAGTCGTCTGCCTTTTTTAAATTATTGTCTCGTTAAATGTATGATTTGACTCTAGTTTTTATTATTTTTTAGCTGTGTATATGTGGGGGGGGGGGGGCTGTGGGGAAAACCGTTAATCTCTTCCGTGTACGGGGGACTTTTTCCCTGCCGGGTCTCCGGTGTCGTTGGGCCTAACATCGTGGAGCCGGTGGCGGCCTCCAACCGGGACCAACCCGAGGTCTCCAGTCGCGGAGCCTGTGGACCTGACATCGTGGAGCTGGCCAACTTCGGAACGGGGAGGGCTGTGGTGGCGCGCGGCTGCAACCCAACTTTGGAGCTGCAGAGGCTCCGGGCGCAGGCCCGGTGGACGGTAACATCGGGAGCTCGCGGGTCCCTGGTGGGAGACTGCTTTTCGGAGCTCCCGCAACGAAGGGCGACTTCTCCCGCTGTAAAACACACGGTGTTTAAAGGACTCGGAGCGGGGCCTCACATCGCCTGGCGCGGCTTAACGGCTGCGGGACTTACCATCGCCCGCTGGGGGCTTTAACATTCGGGTGCCTCAGTTCCCCTCGACGTTGTAGTTGGACTGCTGGACCGCGGGAGAAGAATAGAATAGAATAGAATAGTTTCTTTATTGTCATTGTAACATGAAACATGTACAACGAAATTTAAAAATGTCAGCCAGTCAGTGCACCATTCAAACATTTCTAAAAGCTAACGATACATACAAGGTAAAATATTAAAAGATAAACAACTAAATAAATATCACGAAAATAGCACGCATAAACACCCAACCCTCCATCCTTCTGTCGATTTCACCGTGTACCACAGTCCCTTAGTATGTCTGGCCCCTGCGTTCCTTGGCAGCTACATTTAGTGCCTTTATAGCAGTGGGGTAAAAACTGTTTTTTAGTCTGTTCGTCCTTGTCCTTGTAGATCTGTACCGTCTGCCTGACGGCAACAGTTCAAACAGGGAGTGTCCGGGGTGGGAAATGTCCTTTATGATACTCTGGGATTTTTTGGTGCAGCGGGAACTGTGTAAGTCCTCCAAGGTAAGGAGAGGGCAGCCGACAATCCTCTGGGCGTTGTCAATGGCCCTCTGGAGCGCTTTCCTCTGAGCCGCTGTGCAGCTGGTGTACCACACGCATACACAGTATGTTAGTATGCTCTCAATGGAGCACCGATAAAAGGACAGCAGCAGTCTCTGAGTGATGTTATTCTTCCTGAGCAACCTCAGGAAGTGCAGTCTCTGCTGGACCTTTTTCAGCAGCGCAGAGGTGTTCACGCTCCACGTCAGGTCCTCCTCAATATGGATTCCCAGGAAACGGAAATCCACCACCCTCTCTACACAGTCCCCTCTGATAGTCAATGGTACCAAAGGGAAAGGGAAGAGATACGACTTTGCCTTCCATCACAGTGAGGAGGTGTTGGAGACTCACTGTGATGGATGTTTGTGTAAATTGTGTTAAGTGTGGGTCTTGGTGTTTTTTTTTGCAATGTAAAAACTGTAGAAAATGCAATTTTGTTCAAACCAAGTTGTTTGAATGACATTAAAAGACATTCTATTCTATTCTGATTCTGCTTCTGGTAATTGCCAGGAGGGAGAAGGCATCAGACGAACAACACTTCCCCTCTCAATAAAGTCTAACAGTCACAGTCAGTGTTCCCAACACGGAATACTCAAACACTAAACCCACTCGAGAGTTGACGATCTTACTCTGATAATACATCATGGAGTAATTAATAATGTATGAATAATAAAAATAATGTAATGATGAATGTTATTTAACTGATGATGCTACAGCAATAATATAATCTGCTTAATAATGCATAAATGACAAAAATAATATTATGATTGTGGATATACTCCATGAATAATTCATATCTTTTAACTTTACATACATTTTGGCTTTTTTAATATTTGTTTTGATGAATTATGCTGTGGTCTGGATTATTAATAATGCTTTGACAAGCACCTAGTAGATGGTCTTCAACTTGGCATTGGCTTATTATACACATGTTCCAAAGCATCTGTAATCGCTCTTTATTTTAGACTCTTGAGATGCTGCCTGATCCGCTGAGTTACTCCAGCACTCTGTGAAACGTCACCTATCCATGTTCTCCACAGATGCTGCCTGACCCGCTGAGTTACTCCAGCACTCTGTGAAACGTCACCTATCCATGTTCTCCACAGATGCTGCCTGACCTGCTGAGTTACTCCAGCACTCTGTGTAACGTCACCTATCCATGTTCTCCACAGATGCTGCCTGACCCGCTGAGTTACTCCAGCACTCTGTGTATATCTTTGGTGAAAACCAGCATCTGCAGTTCCTTCTTACACACAGATGTTCTATATTATCCCACTCTCTCATCCACTCCCTACAGATGCTGGTTTACAAAAAAAAAAGACACCAACTGCTAGAGTAACTCAGCGGGTCAGGCAGCATCTGTGGAGAACATGGATAGGTGACATTTCACAGAGTGCTGGAGTAACTCAGCGGGTCAGGCAGCATCTGTGGAGAACATGGATAGGTGACGTTTCACAGAGTGCTGGAGTAACTCAGCGGGTCAGGCAGCATCTGTGGGAGAACATAGATAGGTGACGTTTCACAGAGTGCTGGAGTAACTCAGAGGGTGCAGCAGCATCTATGGAGCGAAGGAAATAGGCAACGTTTCGGGCTGAAACCCTTCTGGAAATAGGCAACGTTTCGGGCCGAAACCCGGAAGGGTTTCGGCCCGAAACGTTACCTATTTCCTTAGCTCCATATAACTCTGCACCCGCTGAGTTATTCCAGCACTCTGTGAAACGTCACCTATCCATGTTCTCCACAGATGCTGCCTGACCCGCTGAGTTACTCCAGCACTCTGTGAAACGTCACCTATCCATGTTCTCCACAGATGCTGCCTGACCCGCTGAGTTACTCCAGCAGTTGGTGTCTTTTTTTTTGTAAACCAGCATCTTCAGTTCTACACAAAGTGTCGCTGGGAGCCGTGCGGGCCTGATCCACTTGGCGAGCAACCCCAGCGCTGATGACCGGAGAGACGTCAGATGACTGGAATGCGTCCCGGCAGGCCCGACTCACCCCCACAGGCCTCCCAGGGGACTGCAGAGAAGCCGGCGGTGAACCCTGCCTAGGTCTAAGGAGCCTCAGCAGTGGCGGCGATGGGAGCCTTGGCGGCAGCTTGATCCTCAATGGCTACAGGAGCCTCGACGGCAACAGGAGCCTCGACGGCAACAGGAGCCTCGACGGCAACAGGAGCCTCGACGGCAACAGGAGCCCCGACGGCAACAGAAGCCTCAGTGGCAACAGGGGCCTCAGTGCCAACAGGAGCTTCGATGGCAACATAGAAACATAGAAAATAGGTGCAGGAGTAGGCCATTCGGCCCTTCGTGCCTGCACCGCCATTTGATATGATCATGGCTGATCATCCAACTCAGTATCCCATCCCTGCCTTCTCTCCATACCCCCTGATGCCTTTAGCCACAAGGGCCACATCTATCTCCCTCTTAAATATAGCCAATGAACTGTGGCCTCAACTACCTTCTGTAGCAGAGAATTCCACAGATTCACCACTCTCTGTGTGAAAAATGTTTTTCTCATCTCGGTCTTAAAAGATTTCCCCCTTATCCTTAAACTGTGACCTCTAGTTCTGGACTTCCCCAACATCGGGAATAATCTTCCTGCATCTAGCCTGTCCAACCCCTTAATTTTGTAAGTTTCTATAAGATCCCCCCTCAGTCTTCTAAATTCTAGCGAGTACAAGCCAAGTCTATCCAGTCTTTCCTCATATGAAAGTCCTGACATCCCAGGAATCAGTCGGGTGAACCTTCTCTGTACTCCCTCTATGACAAGAATGTCTTTCCTCAGATTAGGAGACCAAAACTGTATGCAATACTCCAGGTGTGGTCTCACCAAGACCCTGTACAACTGCAGTAGAACCTCCCTGATCTCACCACAGCCTTGACGGCAACAGGAGCCTCGACGGCAATGGGAGCCTCAGCGGTGGTGAAACATGAGGCGGAGAGGGGGCGGGGAAGACAATGGGGACCGGGCGTGTGGGGACGGTGGGAGAACAAAGGGAGACCCTTTGTGTGGAGGGGGTGGAGGGGGGGGGGGGGGGCACTCTAGTTTAGAATCCTCAGTCCAGGGGGTAAGTCTGTGAGTGTTCGTTCGTTCCGGTGAAGGCTCCGGGCACACGGCCGCCAGCCAACAGCCGCTTGGCTTTTTATTTTTGCTTTCACTTTAAATTTAATTGTAGTTTCACGTTTCCGTGTAACCTTGTTGTGTGCCGTGACTGTCGGCAGAACAATCTCCCTCCGGGGATGAATAACGTTTCATCGTATCGTATCGTATCCAAATCTGAGGAAGGACATTATTGCCATAGAGGGAGTGCAGAGACGGTTCACCAGACTGATTCCTGGGATGTCAGGACTGTCTTATGAAGAAAGACTGGATAGACTTGGTTTATATACTCTCTAGAATTTAGAAGATTGAGAGGGGATCTTATAGAAACTTACAAAATTCTCAAGGGGTTGGGACAGGCTAGATGCAGGAAGATTGTTCCCGATGTTAGGGAAGTCCAGGACAAGGGGTCACAGCTTAAGGATAAAGGGGAAATCCTTTAAAACCGAGATGAGAAGACCTTTTTTCACACAGAGAGTGGTGAATCTCTGGAACTCTCTGCCGCAGAGGGTAGTTGAGGCCACAGTTCATTGGCTATATTTAAGAGGGAGTTAGATGTGGCCCTTGTGGCTAAGGGGATCAGGGGGTATGGAGAGAAGGCAGGTACAGGGGACTGAGTTGGATGATCAGCCATGATCATATTGAATGGCGGTGCAGGCTCGAAGGGCCGAATGGCCTCTACTCCTGCACCTAATTTCTATGTTTCTATGTTTCTATGTATCGTACTGGGGCCAATTTACATTTATACCAAAGCCAATTAACCTACAAACCTGCACGTCTTTGGAGTGTGGGAGGAAACGGAAGATCTCAGAGAAAATCCACGCAGGTCACGGGGAGAGAACGTGCAAACTCCGTACAGACAGCGCCCATAGTCAGGATGGAACCCGGGTCTCCGGCGCTGTGAGGCAGCAACTCTACCGCTGTGCCACCGTGACACCACTAAAGTTCCCCTCCTCTCACTGATTCGTATTCTAGCTCTCTCCCCCCTAACACAATCAGGCTCCACTCAAAAGATCGTCTGCCCATTCCTTCCACAGATACTGCCTGACCCGCTGAGTTCCTCCTGTACTTTGTGTTTTTAACAGGATTCCAGCATCTGCAGTTCCTTTTGTCACTATGATTAGAGACAGAGTGCTGGAGTAACTCAGCGGGTCAGGCAGCATCTGTGGAGAACATGGATAGGTGACGTTTCGCAGAGTGCTGGAGTAACTCAGCGAGTCAGGCAGCATCTGTGGAGAACATGGATAGGTGACGTTTCACAGAGTGCTGGAGCAACTCAGCGGGTGCAGCAGCATCTGTGGAGAACATGGATAGGTGACGTTTCACAGTGTGCTGGAGTAACTCAGCGGGTCAGGCAGCATCTGTGGAGCTAAGGAAATAGGCAACGTTTCGGGCCGAAACCCAGAAGGGTTTCGGCCCGAAACGTTGCCTATTTCCAGAAGGTTCGGCCCGAAACGTTGCCTATTTCCTTAGCTCCATAGAAGCTGCTGCACCATAACTCAGCGGGTCGGGCAGCATCTGTGGAGAACATGGATAGGTGACGTTTCACAGAAACCTGGAGGGTAACTCAGTGGGTCAGGCAGCAGGTCTGTGGAGAACATGGATAGGTGACGTTTCACAGAGTGCTGGAGTAACTCAGTGGGTCAGGCAGCATCTGTGGAGAACATGGATAGGTGACGTTTCACAGAGTGCTGGAGTAACTCAGCGGGTCAGGCAGCATCTGTGGAGAACATGGATAGGTGACGTTTTGGGTCAGAAACACCCTTTCTCCACACAGGGTGGGTGTATGGATTGAGCTGCCAGAGGAGGTAGTTGAGGCTTGGAATATCACAACTTTTGGACAGGTCCATGGATAGGATAGGCTTGGAGGGATATGGGCCAAACGCGGGCGGGTGGGACATGTTGGCCAGCATGGGCAAGTTGGGCTGAATGGCCTTGTTCCACGCTCTATGACTGTATGACCCTTCATCAGACTCCAAAGAAGAGTCCTGGCCCGAAACGTCACCTATCCATATTCCCCAGAGAGACTTACCTCCAGAAGTGAAAGGGTTAAGTCCAAACTATCTCACTCAGCACAATGATTAGATCCTTTGTCTTCACCTTGCAAACGCCTTGTGCACCTTCAGCCGTCAGAAGCGCAGTGACAAGGTTATGGCACACAGTCAACAGCCATTTAGAACGCAATATTTCAAGCCACTGCCACTTAATATCACTGGCCCACTCAGTTTGGGAACATGCACTGGGTGTGCGGTGATTACTATATGAGTTTTTAATGACCTGGTGATGGCTGCATCTACGGGGAGGTTGGCACGTTATTTATTGCCAAGTGGACAGCAAGGTGGAACAGGAGACCTCCACGAGGGATTAGTCACCATTCATTGAAACTTTTCTGTCATTGCGAAGGTGATGCCATTAATGGGGACTGTGATCAAGGACAGTCACCACGTCTGGAGAAGATGGACCGCGTACAGCTCATTCGAGGGGGGCCGGCTTCTGGTGATGCTTCCAGGCTGGGGCAACCAGGGGCAGTTCTGCGGCCATCTCGATCGAGAATCTGCTCCCCAACATGCCCCCCGAGATTGGCTCGGTTAGATTAGTCTTGGAGTTGCTGCTCGCATCCACGTGCAAATCACAAGCATCAAGTTTGATCACTTTGAACCAATCTGGCCGGCCACGGTGGTGCAGCGGTAGAGTTGCTGCCTCACAGAGACCCCAGTTCAATCCCGACTACGGGCGCTGTCTGTACGGAGTTTGTACGTTCTCCCCGTGGCCTGCGTGGTTTTTCTCCAGGATCTTCAGTTTCCTCCCACACTCCTAAGACGTACAGGCTTGTAGGTTAATTGGCTTGGTGTAAATAGAAACATAGAAACATAGAAATTAGGTGCAGGAGTAGAGGCCATTCGGCCCTTAATGAAGTAATGGGATCAGATGGGACTAGGGGAAAATAATTGTTGGGCATGGACTTGTAGGGCCGAGATTGCCTGTTTCCGTGCTGTAATTGTTACATGGTTATATTATATAAGACTTCTTCCCGGCTGTTAGAAACATAGAAACATAGAAATTAGGTGCAGGAGTAGAGGCCATTCGGCCCTTCGAGCCTGCACCGCCATTCAATATGATCATGGCTGATCATCCAACTCAGTATCCCGTACCTGCCTTCTCTCCATACCCTCTGATCCCCTTAGCCACAAGGGCCCCATCTAACTCCCTCTTAAATATAGCCAATGAACTGGCCTCGACTACCCTCTGCGGCAGAGAGTTCCAGAGATTCACCACTCTCTGTGTGAAAAAAGTTCTTCTCATCTCGGTTTTAAAGGATTTCCCCCTTATCCTTAAGCTGTGACCCCTTGCCCTGGACTTCCCCAACATCGGGAACAATCTTCCTGCATCTAGCCTGTCCAACGCCTTAAGAATTTTGTAAGTTTCTATAAGATCCCCTCTCAATCTCCTAAATTCTAGAGAGTATAAACCAAGTCTATCCAGTCTTTCTTCATAAGGCAGTCCTGACATCCCAGGAACCAGTCTGGTGAACCTTCTCTGCACTCCCTCTATGGCAATAATGTCCTTCCTCAGATTTGGAGACTTGGTTTGGTAACAATATTTGGTATTGATATTTGGTATATAGATTTGGTAACAATAGTCCCTGGTGTGTGTGGGATAGGGTTGGTGTGAGTGGATCGCTGGTCGGCACGGACCCGGTGGGCCGAAGGGCCTGTTTCTGCGCAGTATCTCTAAACTGAACAATTAAATAAAAAATAACTTGAGCATTTGGTGGAACTCAGCGGGTTGGGCAGCAGCTCTGGAGAGAATGGACAAGAGACGTTTTGGGTTAGGACCCTTCTTCAGACTGATGAGGGTGACGTTTCACAGAGTGCTGGAGTAATTCAACGGGTGCAGCAGCATCTATGGAGCTAAGGAAATAGGTAACGTTTCGGGTCGAAACCCTTCCGGGTTTCGGCCCGAAACGTTGCCTATTTCCAGAAGGGTTTCGGCCCGAAACGTTGACTATTTCCTTCGCTCCATAGATGCTGCTGCACCATAACTCAGCGAGTCAGGCAGCATCTGTGGAGAACATGGATAGGTGACGTTTCACAGAGTGCTGGAGTAACTCAGCGGGTCAGGCAGCATCTGTGGAGAACATGGACAGATGACGTTTCACAGAGTGCTGGAGTAACAGCGGGTCAGGCAGCATCTGTGGAGAAACATGGATAGGTGACGTTTCACAGAGTGCTGGAGTAACTCAGCGGGTCAGGCAGCATCTGTGGAGAACATGGATAGGTGACGTTTCACAGAGTGCTGGAGTAACTCAGCGGGTCAGGCAGCATCTATGGAGAACATGGATAGGTGACGTTTCACAGAGTGCTAGAGTAACTCAGCGGGTGCAGCAGCATCTATGGAGCTAAGGAAATAGGTAACGTTTCGGGTCGAAACCCGGGTTTCGGCCCGAAACGTTGCCTATTTCCAGAAGGGTTTCGGCTCGAAACGTTGCCTATTTCCTTAGCTCCATAGATGCTGCTGCACCATAACTCAGCGGGTCAGGCAGCATCTGTGGAGAACATGGATAGGTGACGTTTCACAGAGTGCTGGAGCAACTCAGCAGGTCAGGCAGCATCTGATGAGAAAAAGAATAGGTGACATTTCGGGTCGAGACCGCTCTTCAGACCTTCGAACAAACCCCCTGAAATGGAGGATAAAAAAGAAACCCTGGCAACAATGAAAAGGGCTTTGTTAAATTATAATATAACATGATCACACACGCTAAACTGTCTTCCAACTAACTCTGCGGCCCATTTTAGCAGCAGACTTCACATTGTGCTGAAGCAGTCCCTGGTGGGCTGAAACTCATCGCAAATGTACACCTTCTCATTTATCATAGGCTTATTTTACAGCATTAAAGCATTTTGCTAGTCTTGCTGATTACCCCTGACTGCAGCATTTAGGTATTTTAATTCATTTTAAAATGGAATGGACACTGCAGATGGATTAAGAAGTCATAGCTCACCGACTCGACGTAATGTTTAATTTATGCCAACCCGTCAGATACAATCTGCTTCTTGTACCAGAAGCCGTGGATGCAACGAGCGCTGTGTGCTCCGTTTTCATATAGAAACATAGAAACATAGAAATTAGGTGCAGGAGTAGAGGCCATTCGGCCCTTCGAGCCTGCACCGCCATTCAATATGATCATGGCTGATCATCCAACTCAGTATCCCGTACCTGCCTTCTCTCCATACCCCCTGATCCCCTTAGCCACAAGGGCCACATCTAACTCCCTCTTAAATATAGCCAATGAACTGGCCTCAACTACCCTCTGTGGCAGAGAGTTCCAGAGATTCACCACTCTCTGCGTGAAAAAAAGTTCTTCCCATCTTCGTTTTAAAGGATTTCCCCCTTATCCTTAAGCTGTGACCCCTTGTCCTGCACTTCCCCAACATCTGGAACAATCTTCCTGCATCTAGCCTGTCCAACCCCCTAAGAATTTTGTAAGTTTCTATAAGATCCCCTCTCAATCTCCTAAATTCTAGAGAGTATAAACCAAGTCTATCCAGTCTTTCTTCATAAGACAGTCCTGACATCCCAGGAATCAGCCTGGTGAACCGTCTCTGCACTCCCTCTATGGCAATAATGTCCTTCCTCAGATTTGGAGACCAAAACTGTACGCAATACTCCAGGTGTGGTCTCACCAAGACCCTGTACAACTGCAGTAGAACCTCCCTGCTCCTATACTCAAATCCTTTTGCAATGAAAGCTAACATACCATTCGCTTTCTTCACTGCCTGCTGCACCTGCATGCCTACTTTCAATGACTGGTGTACCATGACACCCAGGTCTCGCTGCATCTCCCCCTTTCCCAATCGGCCACCATTTAGATAATAGTCTGCTTTCCTGTTTTTGGCACCAAAATGGATAAGCTAATATCTCGATCAATCTCTCTCTCGGTGACCATAAAAGGGGCTGTCCCACTTACGCGACTTTTTCGGCGACTCCCGGCACCCGTCATAGGTCGGCGAAAATTTTCACCGTGTTGAAAAATCCAGCGGGGACCAGAAAGACGCTACGACTCTTTGGGCGACTGAGGAGACGCCTCACGACCGTACAGGCGACATCTCGCGGGGTGAAGCCTGTACGGTCGTGAGTAGTCGCCCAAAGAGTCGTACCTTGTTCTGGTCGCCGCTGGATTTTCAACATGTTGAACATTTTTGGAGACCTGCTGCGACTATGAAGGGTGCCGGCAGTCGCCGAAAAAGTTGCGTAAGTGGGACAGGCCCTTCACTCTTTACCAACTTGCCTCTCGCCCGGAAGCAACTCTTAAAAGGCCACAATGAGAACTAACCCAACATGTAACGAATTGTGCATTTTGTTTTAGGAAGACCGGAATAAAATGGAATGGCCACAGTCATTTTGGTTGAAAGGAGATTTAAACCCCACACACACACACACACCACACACACACACACACACACACACACACACACACACACACACACACACACACACACACACACACACACACACACACACACACACACACACACACACACACACACACACACACACACACACACACACACACACACACACACACACACACACACACCACACACACACACACACACACACACACACACACACACACACACACAACACACACACACACACACACACAACACACACACACACACACACACACACACACACACACACACACACACACACACACACACACACACACACACACACACACACACACACACACACACACACACACACACACACACACACACACACACACACACACACACACAACACGCCAATAGCAAGGAACTGCAGATGCTGGTTTGTACCAAGGATTCACACAGAGTGCTGGAGTAACTCAGCGGGTCAGGCAGCATCTGTGGAGAACATGGATAGATGCTATTTTGGGTCGATACACGTCTTTAGGCTACACCCGACCCATCACCCATTCCTTTTCTCCAGAGATGATTCCCATCTCGCAGTTACTCCAGCTTTTTGTGTCTTTCCTCGGTGTAAATCAGCATCTGCAGTTATTTCCTACACATTACACCTTTTTTTTTATGTCATAGTTTAGCTTAGAGAAACAGCGCGGAAACAGACCCTTCGGCCCACCGAGTCCGCGCCGACCAGCGATCCCCGCACACTAACTCTATCCTACACACACTAGGGACAATTTTTACATTCGCACCAAGCCAATCAAACTACAAACCTGTATGTCTCTGGAGTGTGGGAGGAAACCGGAGCAACCGGAGAAAACCCACGCAGGTCACGGGGAGAACGTGCAAACTCCGTACAGACAGCACCCGTAGTCGGGATGGAACCCGGGTCTCTGGCGCCGTGAGGCAGCAACTCTACCGCTGATCCACCGTGACGCTCATTCTCCACCGTTGATCCTCGTAACATTGTGCATAATAAAGTTAGTCGCTGTTAGTGGTCAAATCCCATTTTACAGATCAACAATCCATGAAACAACGTGGGAATACCCTTTAATCTAACCAAAAAAACCACACGCCAATATAGAAACATAGAAATATGGAAAATAGGCATAGGAGTAGGCCATTCAGCCCCTCGAGCCAGCACCGCCATTCAATATGATCATGGCTAATCATCCAGAATAAGTACCCCAAGCTAAATCTAACCCTCTCTTGAATACGATATTTCTTCCTGAAGGCTCTCTCTCTCTGGCTGATAAGAAATGCATCATTATGGCAAACTGTGGAAAATGTCAACACAGGTGTAAAGATCTCCATAAGCTATCTTTCACACAGAAGGGAAAGGGCGAAAACTGCAGATGCTGGTTTAAACTGAAGATAGACCGGCTGAGTTACCCCTATCCATTACCTATCCATGTTCTCCACAGATGCTGCCTGACCCGCTGAGTTATGGTGCAGCAGCATCTATGGAGCGAAGGAAATAGGCAACGTTTCGGGCCGAAACCTTTCTGGAAATAGGCAACGTTTCGGGCCGAAACCCGGAAGGGTTTCGACTCGAAACGTTACCTATTTCCTTAGCTCCATAGATGCTGCTGCACCCGCTGAGTTAATCCAGCACTCTGTGAAACGTCACCTATCCATGTTCTCCACAGATGCTGCCTGACCCGCTGAGTTACTCCAGCACTCTGTGAAACGTCACCTATCCATGTTCTCCACAGATGCTGCCTGACCCGCTGAGTGACTCCAGCACTCTGTGAAACGTCACCTATCCATGTTCTCCACAGATGCTGCCTGACCCGCTGAGTTACTCCAGCATTTTGTGTTTACCTTCGAGCCTGTACAGTTCCATGTTTTAAGTTCAATATTTTGTCAAACGTCTCATGCAAATAGGCTGGCAGTGAAAATCCTGCTTCAAGGACGTTTTCAAGAGAGAGTTGGATGTGGCTCTTAGGGTTAACGGAATTAAGAGATATGGGGAGAAGGCAGGAACGGGGTACTGATTGCGGATGATCGGCCATGATGGTATTGAATCGAAGGGCCGAATGGCCTTCTCCTGCACCTATTGTCTATGTTTCCATATTTCACATCTCACCTGGGCTTATTATCCTGGAGCTAGTTTGGCTGTAGTGGACGGAGATCTGTGAACTAGACTGAATATGGTAGATGAGTTAACATTGGTAAAGCAGGGTAGCTGACAGGCTTCAGGGAAAGCCCACCCATGCCGCGATGCTTGACTTACAATCAGCCTGATTGTTTATAGATTTTTTTGCTTGTCTACCTAATGCTTCATTCAGTCTTCAGAACTCTTCATCGAAGGTCTTCAAAGAGCACGTCTTTTTTTTTTTAACACAATTGCATCTTATTTTTTGGGGTGGGGAGGGTGGGGGTGAGGATAGTTCAGGCCACGTGTGCCGGGGTTCAGTATAAAGCTTTGTTCCGCATGTTATCCAATCAAACCTGATGATACCACACGTTAATACAATCAACCATATAACCATATAACCATATAACAATTACAGCACGGAAACAGGCCATCTCGACCCTACAAGTCCATGCCGAACAAATTTTTTTTTCCCCTTAGTCCCACCTGCCTGCACTCATACCATAACCCTCCATTCCCTTCTCATCCATATGCCTATCCAATTTATTTTTAAATGATACCAATGAACCTGCCTCCACCACTTCCACTGGGAGCTCATTCCACACCGCCACCACTCTCTGAGTAAAGAAGTTCCCCCTCATGTTACACCTAAACTTCTGTCCCTTAATTCTCAAGTCATGTCCCCTTGTTTGAATCTTCCCTATTCTCAAAGGGAAAAGCTTGTCCACATCAACTCTGTCTATCCCTCTCATCATTTTAAAGACCTCTATCAGGTCCCCCTTAACCTTCTGCGCTCCAGAGAATAAAGACCTAACTTATTCAACCTATCTCTGTAACTTAGTTGTTGAAACCCAGGCAACATTCTAGTAAATCCCCTCTGTACTCTCTCTATTTTGTTGACATCCTTCCTATAATTGGGCGACCAAAATTGTACACCATACTCCAGATTTGGTCTCAACAATGCCTTGTACAATTTTAACATTACATCCCAGCTTCTATACTCAATGCTCTGATTTATAAAGGCTAGCATACCAAAAGCTTTCTTTACCACCCTATCTATATGAGATTCCACCTTCAAGGAACTATGCACGGTTATACCCAGATCCCTCTGTTCAACTGTATTCTTCAATTCCCTACCATTTACCATGTACGTCCTATTTTGATTTGTCCTGCCAAGGTGTAGCACCTCACATTTATCAGCATTAAACTCCATCTGCCATCTTTCAGCCCATTTTTCCAAATGGCCTAAATCACTCTGTAGACTTTGGAAATCCTCTTCATTATCCACAACACCCGCTATCTTGGTATCATCTGCATACTTACTAATCCAATTTACCACACCTTCATCCAGATCATTGATGTACATGACAAACAACAAAGGACCCAACACAGATCCCTGATGCACCCCACTAGTCACCTGCCTCCAACCCGATAAACAGCCATCCACCATTACCCTCTGGCTTCTCCCATTCAGCCACTGTTGAATTCATCTTGCTATTCCTGCATTTATACCCAACAGTTGAACCTTCTTAACCAACCTTCCATGAGGAACCTTGTCAAAGGCCTTACTAAAGTCCATATAGACAACATCCACTGCTTTACCCTCATCAATTTCTCTAGTAACCTCTTCAAAAAATTCAAGAAGATTAGTCAAACATGACCTTCCAGGCACAAATCCATGTTGACTGTTCCTAATCAGACCCTGTTTATCTAGATGCTTATATATATTATCTCTAAGTATCTTTTCCATTAATTTGCCCAAACTAACAGGTCTATAATTGCTATGTTTACTCTTAGAAACCTTTTTAAACAATGGAACAACATACGCAGTACGCCAATCCTCGGGGACTATTCCCGTTTCTAATGACATTCGAAATATTTCTGTCATAGCCCCGGATATTTATACACTAACTTCCCTCAATGTCCTAGGGAATATCCTGTCAGGACCTGGAAACATCTAACTCCTGCACACATCTAACTCCCTCTTAAATATAGCAAACGAACTGTGGCCTCAACTACCTTCTGTGGCAGAGAATTCCACAGATTCACCACTCTCTGTGTGAAAAATGTTTTTCTCATCTCGGTCCTAAAAGATTTCCCCCTTATCGTTAAACTGTGTGACCCCCTTGTTCTGGACTTCCCCAACATCGGGAACAATCTTCCTGCATCTAGCCCGTCTAACCCCTTAAGCATTTTGTAAGTTTCTATAAGATCCCCCCTTCTTGCCATAGAGGGAGTACAGAGAAGGTTCACCAGACTGATTCCTGGGACGTCAGGACTTTCATATGAAGAAAGACTGGATAGACTTTCGATATAACAATCACAGGGCGGCACGATGGCGCAGCGGTAGAGTTGCTGCCTCACAGCGCCGGAGACCCGGGTTCCACGCTGACTACGGGTGCTGTCTGTACGGAGTTTGCACGTTCTCCCCGTGACCTGCGTGGATTTTCACCGGGGTCTTTGATTTCCTCCCACACTCCAAAGACGTCCGGGTTTGTAGGTTAATTGGCTTGGTATCAAAGTAAACTGTCTCTAGTGTGTGTGGGATTAGTGTGCATGCGGGGATCGCTGGACGGCACGGGCTCGATGGGCCGAAGAACCACAACCAGAGAGAGCAGTGGTGAACTACATTCGACCTCATTGGTGACCCTCGGACTATCCTTGATCGGACTTTGCTGGCTATACCTTGCACTAAACGTTATTCCCTTTATCATGTATCTGTACACTGTGGACGGCTCGATTGTAATCATGTATTGTCTTTCTGCTGATAGACACAAAATGCTGGAGTAACTCAGCGGGACAGGCAGCGTGTCTGGGGAGAAGAAATGGGTGACGTTACAAATCGAGACCCTTCTTCGTCTTTCTGCTGACTGGTTAGCACGCAACAAATGCTTTTCACTGTACCTAGGGACACGTGACAATAAACTCAACCAAGATGATAAAATTCCAGAACTGTATAGATTGACGAGTGTTCGAGACAGATTAGCACAAATAAAATGACAGGCAATGATGCAATGGTGTCACCGCCTTAGTTAAAAAACAATCTATCACAAGCCATGTTTTGAGAGTTAAATTATTGCATTTATGCACAGATATACAGTAATAGACAATAGGTGCAGGAGTTGGCCATTCAGCCCTTCGAGTCAGCACCGCCATTCGAGTCAGCACCGCCTTGGACCGTCAGCATGTGATCATGGCTGATCATCCCCAATCAGTACCCCGTTCCTGCTTTCTCCCCATATCACTTGACCCCTTGAGCTAAATCTAACTCTCTCTTGAAAACATGTAGTGAATCGGCCTCCACTGCCTCCTGTGGCAGAGAATTCCACACCGATTCACAACTCTCTGGGAGAAAAAAGGTTTTTCCTCACCTCAGTCCTAAATGGCCGAGCCCTTAATTCTTCAACTGTGTGACCCCTGGTTCTGGACTCCACATGTACTTTGATGTGCTTTAGCCCTGTTACTTTTCTCCTCCAATGCTGGATGTCCGTATTTCTACTTAGTCAGCACTATCCGACCTTAATTTATGAAGTTTGCGTTGGTGTGTGCTTTATTCGAGCTGCTGTGCCATTAACACAGGGTGCAGTACATCACCGCAGACTGCTCGCCGACAGACTGCAGAAACTGATCAATGAACGGCAATGAAATGCTAACATTAGCCCAGCGTTTTCTAACTATACGTCACTGCTCCCTGCATCCATCCATGTGTCTTTTGACTTTGTGCTGGCTCTGAGATTACTGCCGCGCTGCATTCTCTATCTTGCAGCACATTAGTAAGGTGTTAATCTCAACTCTACAGGACAAGCAACAGAGCAATCAGCAGATAAAAGTTGAGTGAGGATTAGAAGATCATAAGTGATAGGAGCAGAATTAGGCCATTCGGCCCATCAAGTCTACTCCACCATTCAATCATAGCTGATCTATCTCC
This sequence comes from Leucoraja erinaceus, assembly GCF_028641065.1. NCBI lineage: Eukaryota > Metazoa > Chordata > Chondrichthyes > Rajiformes > Rajidae > Leucoraja > Leucoraja erinaceus. The sequence goes on along the minus strand of NC_073384.1, from coordinate 1,605,094 downwards.
CTCTCCTAACCCCATTCTCCTGCCCTCGCTCCATAACCCACGAGACACTGCTATACTATGAATTGAAATGCATAAATATGATCAACTGAGATTATTGAATGAATGAATGAATGAATGAATAAGTTTATTGGCCAAGTATTCACATACAAGGAATTTGCCGTGGTGCTCCGCCCGCAAGTGACAACGTGACCTACAGTGACAGTTAGGAATGACACATAAAACATTAAACATTAATAATAAAACATTATTGATTAAACATGTGAATTAAATAAAATACCAGATCAAAGGGAGGCTACAGATTTTTGGCTGTTGAGTAGAGCAACTACTCGTGGATAAAAACTGTTTTTATGTCTGGCTGTGGCAGCTTTGACAGCCCGGAGTCGCCTTCCAGAGGGAAGTGATTCAAAGAGTTTGTGGCCAGGGTGAGAGGGGTCAGAGATGATCTTGCCCGCTCGCTTCCTGGCCCTTGCAGTGTACAGTTCATCAATGGAGGGAAGGTTGCAGCCTGAGTATCGGAAGGAACTGCAGATGCTGGTTTACACCGAAGATAGATACAAAATGCTGGAGTAACTCAGCGGGACAGGCAGAATCTCTGGAGAAAAGGAACAGGCCCATCTCTAGAGAGTTGGACCGTTAAGGTTTCGACCAGAAACATCACCCATTCCTTCTCTCCAGAGATGCTGCCTGTCCCGCTGAGTTACTCAAGTATTTTATTTCTCTCTAGTTTGTTGTTGGCATGTATGTTGTTGTGTGTTACTTGATGTTAACAGTATTGTACTGCTGACTCTGAACGGTGACTTCATGTAATATATCTTCAGCTCCTTCACTAATTAAAAAACAAGTCCGTGGTTTTGAAATAGGAGTCAGAAGATTCTCTTAGTTCTCATCTGCCAAGTGGAGAAATAGCAATTATCCCAAAGTTTATTGGAGTTTAGAAGGATGAGAGGGAATCTTATTGAAACGTATAAGATTATTAAGGGTTTGGACACGCTAGAGGCAGGAAACATGTTCCCAATGTTGGGGGAGTCCAGAACCAGGGGCCACACAGTTTAAGAATAAGGGGTAAGCCATTTAGAACGGAGACGAGGAAACACTTTTTCTCACAGAGAGTTGTGAGTCTGTGGAATTCTCTGCCTCAGAGGGCGGTGGAGGCCGGTTCTATGGATACTTTCAAGAGAGAGTTAAGGGTCTGTTCCACTTAGCAATTTTTTCGGCAATTGCCGGCATCATTGACTGACATATCATGTCACCGAAAAATACGCGGCGGGACGCGGCACGATGACGTATGACGCGCGTCCGCTCTCCGTTCTAAATGGCTCACCCCTTATTCTTCAACTGTGGCCCCTGGTTCTGGACTCCCCCAACATCGGGAACATGTTTCCTCCCTCGAGCGTGTCCAAACCCTTAATAATCTCTTATGTTTCAATAAGATCCCCTATAATCCTTCTAAACACCAGAGAGTACAAGCCCAGCCGTTCCATTCTCTCAGCATATGACAGTCATAGAAACACAGAAACATAGAAAATAGGTGCAGGAGTAGGCCATTCGGCCCTTCGAGCCTGCACTGCCATTCAATATGATCATGGCTGATCATCCAACTCAGTATCCTGTACCTGCCTTCTCTCCATACCCTCTGATCCCCTTAGCCACAAGGGCCACATCTAACTCTGTCTTAAATATAGCCAATGAACTGTGGCCTCGACTACCCTCTGTGGCAGAGAGTTCCAGAGATTCATCACTCTCTGTGTGAAAAAAAGTTCTTCTCATCTCAGTTTTAAAGGATTTCCCCCTTATCCTTAAGCTGTGACCCCTTGTCCTGGACTTCCCCAACATCGGGAGCAATCTTCCTGCATCTAGCCTGTCCAACCCCTTAAGAATTTTGTAAGTTTCTATAAGATCCCCTCTCAATCTCCTAAATTCTAGAGAGTATAAACCAAGTCTATCCAGTCTTTCTTCATAAGACAGTCCTGACATCCCAGGAATCAGTCTGGTGAACCTTCTCTGCACTCCCTCTATGGCAATAATGTCCTTCCTCAGATTTGGAGACCAAAACTGTATGCAATACTCCAGGTGTGGTCTCACCAAGACCCTGTACAACTGCAGTAGAACCTCCCTGTTCCTATACTCAAATCCTTTTGCTATGAAAGCTAACATACCATTCGCTTTCTTCACTGCCTGCTGCACCTGCATGCCTACTTTCAATGACTGGTGTACCATGACACCCAGGTCTCGCTGCATCTCCCCTTTTCCTAGTCGGCCACCATTTAGATAACAGTCCCGCCATCCCGGGAACTAACCTTGTAGGAACTTTGCAGGAACTTTGAGATTCTGTTTAGGGAATTTTTTTTTTGAGGTGCGGAAGCACTGGATGGGGGAATGGCAGGGTGACGAAGTCAGTGGAAGTCAATCCTCTGTGTGTTTGTTGAACCTTTGTGGAGAGCAGCAGTCAGTATTATCGTTAAGTTTGCAGTAAAAAGCAAGTGTTGTTCACACCGAGAACGTTGTGTGATTTCTAATTCCGTTATCAGGGAGGTAAATGTTTGGCTGTAATAAGTAGTCCATGAGCCCAACACGACAGAAACATGGCCCATTAGTTAGGATTGATAACTCAAATGTTTTACCAACCTAATTTCAAGTTATGACAATAGACTATAATTTGATTGGAGGAGAATTAAAGTGCCTCGCGCTTTCTACGGGTCATTTTGTCCGTCTCGAGCCAAAATTCTTAGCTTGATTAAAAATTGATCCATAGGCTTTAAATGAATGCACTGTTGCAGCGATGTATCAGAGTCGACAGGGAGCAGCGAGGCACTTACAAGTCTACATTCACATCCTGCATCAGACGTGGTGTGTGGGTGAAACTACACCAGGGCAGGTCACTCGATGTGGGAACCTCCGACATGTTTGAACGGAGCTACTGCTGATTGTGGTACAAAGCGTTGTACAGAATCGACAATAGGTGCAGGAAATAGGCAACGTTTCGGGCCGAAACCCTTCTGGAAATAGGCAACGTTTCGGGCCGAAACCCGGAAGGGTTTCGACCCGAAACGTTACCTATTTCCTTAGCTCCATAGATGCTGCCGCACCCGCTGAGTTACTCCAGCACTCTGTGAAACGTCACCTATCCACGTTCTCCACAGATGCTGCCTGACCCGCTGAGTTACTCCAGCACTCTGTGAAACGTCACCTATCCACGTTCTCCACAGATGCTGCCTGACCCGCTGAGTTACTCCAGCATTTTGTGTTTACCTTCGAGCCTGTACAGTTCCATGTTTTAAGCTCAATATTTTGTCAAACGTCTCATGCAAATAGGCCTGGCAGTGAAAATCCTGCTTCAAGGACGTTTTCAAGAGAGAGTTGGATGTGGCTCTTAGGACTAACGGAATCAAGAGATATTGGGAGAAGGCCGTTCGGCCCTTCGAGCCAGCACCGCCATTCAATACGTAGCAGGACACTCCCCCTTAACCCATCACGTGACGTGACAGCCCCCGTAACCGCTGATGACGGTTCGACTGTAAGTGGTCAGATTATCAGCTGACGCCACGGGAGCCCCCCCCCCACGCCCCCCTCCCCCCCCCCCCAACCGGAGGAAGGAAAACGAGCAGGCCAACGAAACGCGGCGGACAAAACACGTAAACGCACAGGCGAAAATGAATAGAACGCTAGGTGTGCAAGCATGGTCGAGGCAACACCCTCGCTCAGCTGTAGCAGCTACAGCAGCAATGACGTAGTATGTTAGAGGCCCAAACTGGCATGTACACCAACCACGTCACGTCTGTTCACCACGTCTGGTGCCGCGACACGTGCGACAATAGGGTGATTTCACGAAAGGTCACTGGAGCGTAGATCCGCACCCACGTGACCGAACATCTCAAGTGGAGGACATGCTAGACATCCGGTACATGTTAGTGGATGGGAAAACAGGCATTATTGACTTACTTTTGATGAAATTCAGCGAGCAAACGCGATAATTCCCGATATTTTGGACCTTTAAATCTCCACGGCAAATGTCCGCTGTTCACTTCCGCTGGATTGGCACCTTCAGCTCCCTCTTTAATTTACCTTAGTTTCTATCTTTTTTTTTGGACTGTAAATCTAGGTAGCTGTGCCTCACGGTCACCCCGACTGGCACAGTAAATTGCAGATCAAAACCTGGCCGTTTTCTATGTTTTTAACGGGTGGGAAAGTGCGTGTTTTCCCATCCACTAACATGTACCGGATGTCTAGCATGTCCTCCACTTGAGATTTTCGGTCACGTGGGTGCGGATCTACGCTCCAGTGACCTTTCGTGAAATCACCCTATAAATCTGAACTTGAACTTGAACTATCCTCCTAGCTACCCCCATCCTCACCATCCACAGTTTGAAACCCTTTCAGAATGGAGACAAACCTCCTTGCATAGGCTTGGGCACTGCCCACCCTCTGACTGTGACTCTATCCTCTGGAATCATCAGTCCATCCCTCTGCATGACTGCCCTTTGGGTTCTTGTTAGTTGATTTATTCCAGATTGAACCCATTACCACATTGTGATCAATCATTCGTTCACTGTTTGTTGTTGCCGTGATGCCATTGAAATACTATGCATTGTCTCTACCACTTATTAGATTTACTAAATGATTATTGAATGAATGAATGAATGAATGCATGAATGAATGAATAAGTTTATTGGCCAAGTATTCACATACAAGGAATTTGCCTTGGTGCTCCGCCCGCAAGTGACAACAATGACATACAGTGACCGTTCGGAATGACACATAAAACATTAAACATTAATAATAAAACATTATTGATTAAACATGTATATTGGTTCGACAATGCAATGGCCACCGTAGAATGCAGGTTCCTTTCCACAGAAGAGGTGCAAGGAACTGCAGATGCTGGTTTACAAAGAAAGGCGCAGAGTGCTGGAGTAACTCAGGGGGTCACACAGCCTTCCTGGAGCATCCCTTAGGTCGGGACCCTTCTTCGGACTCTGAAGAAGGTTCCTGACCCGAAATGTACCCTATCCATGTTCTCCACAGATGCTGCCTGACCCGCTGAGTTACTCCAGCACTCTGTGAAACGTCACCTATCCATGTTCTCCACAGATGCTGCCTGACCCGCTGAGTTACTCCAGCACTCTGTGAAACGTCACCTATCCATGTTCCCCACAGATGCTGCCTAACCCGCTGAGTTATGGTGCAGCAGCATCTATGGAGCTAAGGAAATAGGCAACGTTTCGGGCCGTTTCGGGCCGAAACCCTTCTGGAAATAGGCAACGTTTCGGGCCGAAACCCGGAAGGGTTTCGACCCGAAACGTTACCTATTTCCTTAGCTCCATATAGATGCTGCTGCGCCCGCTGAGTTACTCCAGTACTCTGTGAAACGTCACCTATCCATGTTCTCCACAGATGCTGCCTGACCCGCTGAGTTACTCCAGCACTTGGTGTCTATCTTCAATTTAAACTTGCATCTGCAGTTCCTTCCTACACATTATTCTATTATCATGTATCTGTACACTGTAAATTGATCGATTGTGAACACGTATTGTCTTTCCGCTGACTGGTTAGCACGCAACTGAAAGCTTTTCACTGTACCTCGGTACACGTGACAATAAACTAAACTGAACTGGAATGAACTGAGGTGATTTAATTCATTCAACTTGAGCTGAAAGGTGTGTTGGATGCATGGACATGGTGACTGTCCTAACTAACCCCGATAGGAAAGAGACACTGAGCCTCAGGGAATAGTTGAATCTGTTGCCATTCAGATGGATGGGAGTTGTATAATAATTCTCAATCTAATCCCTCCAGGATAAAGTACTTTAGAGTCAGTGGCGGAATGAATTTCTGCTGCCTATTCACATTACCAGCAACAATGTCAACTTCAATCTGTGACTTGAGTAAAAGTCCTGCATATGATACGGAGATTTAGAAATCTCAGTCGCTATAACTGACTCGGGCGACCAGGATACGGAATCACATACTCATTCGGAAGTGAATATCAAGGGTCTGAAGAAGGGTCTCGACCCGAAACGTCACCCATTCCTTCTCTCCAGAGACGCTGCCTGTCCCGCTGAGTTACTCCAGCATTTTGATTTACTCCATACCTTCGATTTAAACCAGGACCTGCAGTTCCTTCCTACTCTATTCCTTGGAGCGCAGGAGGATGAGGGGGTGATCTTATAGAGGTGTATAAAATCATGAGAGGAATAGATCGGGTAGACGTGCACAGAGTCTCTTGCCCAGAGTAGGGGAATCGAGGACCAGAGGACATGGGTTCAAGGTGAAGGGGAAACATTCAATAGGAATCTGAGGGGTAACTATTTCACACAACGGGTGGTGGGTGTATAATAATAATAATAATAATTTTATTTATAGAGCACTTTAAAAACAAACATAGCTGCAACAAAGTGCTGTACATCACCAATCATTGACAAAAAAGTTAATACACACCAAAAATAACAATCAAAAGAAATAGTAGGAAAAGACAAGTAAAATAAAGAAACATCAAAAACACCACAAACAGAAGCAAAGCCTCAGGCATGGTCAAAAGCCAGGGAGTACAAATGTGTTTTAACACTGGATTTGAAGATGGACAGTGAGGGGGCCTGTCTGATGTGCAACGGCAGGGTGTTCCAGAGTGCCGGAGCAGCAACAGAGAAGGCTCTATCCCCTCTGAGCCTCCGACTAGACCTCGGTACCTCCAGGGACAAGCTGCCAGAGGAGGTAGTTGAGGCTGGGACTACCCCAACATTTAAGAAACAGTTAGACAGGTACGTGGATAGGACAGGTTTGGAGGGATATGGACCAAACGCGGGCAGGTGGGGTACTGATTGGGGATGATCAGCCATGATCACATTGAATGGCGGTGCTGGCTCGAAGGGCCAAATGGCCTACTCCTGCACCTATTGTCTATTGTCTAGTGCAGCTGGGTTACGTTGGCCGGTGTGGGCAAGTTGGGCCGAAGGGCCTGTTTCCAAACTGTATCACTCTACGACTCTATTGAAAAATGCTGCTCGTTCCATACACCCAGCACCCTCTGTTCATGCGATCTCAATGTGTAGATCAAGGTTCCAGCGATGAAAGGAAGGCATGTGAGCTGTCGGGAGATGTGGAATCCGTAAAAGTCGGCAATTAATGCAAATTCTTTCAGTATTTATCTTTGGCCGATGGTGCCTCTATTAAAATAGTTGAGTAATTTCTGACTGTGTTAGTGTTACACAGCGTAATGTCTAGATTGTCTCGGCGTCCATCATTAGACAGCCCCAACTCCGCAGCATATTCCCATCTGGAAGGCAGTCCACGTTGACAGTCACCAAACCGCATGCCTCTTCTCTCCAACTGCCCGTTTCAGCCGAGACTTTATTTCCAGTAATACATCACGGCGTGTAGCTCAGACACGATGGCTGCAAAATAAACGCCGCCAGTTCGAGATGTCAGGCAGCTTGATGCTAATGTTACTGACACACCAGGCTTGTTTAGGAAAGTAATTCCACAGGTTCACGGCACCACGCAGGCGAGATGGGGAAATAAAGTTATTCTAGTAGTTAGTCTGCTCAGAGGACTAATTATTAGTGTAACTTAATGGAATGCAGGCTGTCTGGCAGTGGAAGAGAAGAGACTCTTATACTCGAGGCCCCTAGATTTAGATTTCCCCATTAGTCATTGTTAGTCATCAGTTTATTGTCCCGTGTACCGAGGTACAGTGAAAAGCTTTTGTTGCGTGCTGCCCATCAGTGGAAAGGCAACACATGATTACAAGCGAGCCGTCCACAGTGTACAGATACATGAATAATGTTTACTGCAAGGTAAGGCCAGTAAAATCAGATCAAAGATAGTCCGAGGGTCTCCAGTGAGGAAATCAGGACCGCTCTACATTTGGTGATAGGACAGTTCAGTTTAGTCTAGTTTGGTTTGGAAACAGACCCTTTTGCTCACAGTCCGCACCGACCAGCGATCCCCACACGATAGAACCATAGGAACAAAGAAAATACGTGCGGGATTTTCGGCCATTCGGCCCTTCAAGCCAGCACCGTCATTCAATGTGATCATGGCAGATCATCTAAAATCAGTACCCCGTTCCTGCCTTCTCCCCACATCCATTGATTCCGTTAGCCCTAAGAGATTAATCTAACCCTCACATTAAATCTAACTCACACGATGTGAGTTTACCCAAGAGCTCTCCCGAGTTTAAAAAAAAAAATCAAACTCACGGTACTTCATCGCGAGTATTTTTTTACTCGTGGAAGTTTTTCACACTGTTTAAAAAAGCTTCACGAGTGTCCGCTTTTCCCCGAGTACCTGCCGTTAGCATTACGAGCCGCTACGAGACATCCACAAGCTCCAACGTACCCGCTTTGGACATTCTACCACGAGTTTGATATTTTATAATCTTTTTTGAAGAACTCGGGAGAGCACTTGGGTGATTTCGCATCGTTGGACAGGGGTTTAACACTATCCGACACACATTACATTTATACACATACATTCACCAGGCCAATTAACCTACTAAACCTGTGCGTCTTTGGAGTGTGGGAGGAAACTGAAGATCCCGGAAAAAACCCACGCGGGTCACGGGGAGAACGTGCAAACTCCGTTCAGACAGCACCCGTAGTCAGGATGGAACCCGGGTCTCTGGCGCTGTGAGGCAGCAACATTGTTGCCTGGGTTTCAACATAGAACAGAATGCCTTAAGTTAGGTCTGCGGACTGGCCAGGTTAAGGGGGGACTTGATACAATTCTTTTGATGAGACTTTTTTTCACAGTTGAGTGACAAGCTTTTCCCTGAGAATACTCTCTGCAAACAGAGGGTGACTTCAGAATTGAGGGACAGACAGTTTAGGGGTAATATGGCTAACTATTTACTCAGAGGGAGTTAGATGTGGAGCTTGTGGCTAAGGGGGAGGCAGGGGGTATGGAGAAATAAATTGGAAGGCAGGTACAAGATACTGGAGGGTTATGGATGATGCAGCCATGGGATCATATTGAATGGCGGTGCAGGCTCGAAGGGGCCGAATGGCCTACTCCAGCACCTAATTTATATGGTTATATTGTCTGAGATAAATGCCTTGTTTTGCGGACTGGCCAGGCAAACCATACAATTCACGAGTACATCAGGATGAGCAAAAGGGAAAATAAACAGAGTGCAGTACAAAGTGTTATAGCGACTGAGCAAGTGCAGGTGAAACAAGTGCAATAGCAGCCCTGAGGTAGATTGGAGGATTGGGTATTCATCCGTAGCATTTGAACTGTGAACGACTACACACAAATGCAAGACCTGCTTATTAATGCAAGGGGAACCTGCAATTTCTAGGAATTAACATATTAAGAGATCTCATTTGTACATTGATTGTTGGAAAGGGAAATGTACCCTCTGGGTCTTAGATTTTAGAGTATCATCATGAATAATTTAACTTCCACACGTATGTTGATTTATTTTCATCATTGACGTAATAGTATTTGTTCGTGTTGGAAACTGATCCGATCACATTAGGAATGTTCAGGTCATAGAAACATAGAGAACATAGAACATAGAAATTCAGGTCAGGTTCGGGCACCGCCATTCAATATGGGGATCATCCAACTCAGTAGTACCTCCCCCCATACCCCCTGATCCCCTTAGCCACAAGGTACCATGTAACCCCTCGCCAATACCTGCCCAACTATGGTGGCAGAGAGTTCCAGAGATCACCACTCTTCAGGTCGGTCACTTCCCCCCCAATGGGTACCATGTAACCCCGTGCTACCTGCCCCATGGTCGGATGGTCGGCGACTAAACCGTCTCCCCCACCTGGGTTGGCAGGTGAGGAGGGGGCTGTGGACCCCCAGCAGGACCCAAAACAAGACCTGTCAAAGGGCGGTAGACAAAAATGCTGGAGAAACTCAGCGGGTGAGGCAGCATCTATGGAGCGAAGGAAAGAGGCGACGTTTCGGGCCGAGACCCTTCTTCAGAGACAGTGGGCTGTGGGAGAGCTGGGAAGGGGAGGGGAAGGAGGGAGGAAGCAGGGACTACCTGAAATTGGAGAAGTCAATGTTCATACCGCTGGGGTGTAAACTACCCAAGCAAAATATGAGGTGCTGCTCCTCCAATTTGCGGTGGGACTCACTCTGGCCATGGAGGAGGCCCAGGACAGAAAGGTCAGATTCGGAATGGGAGGGGGAGTTGAAGTGCTGAGCCACCGGGAGATCAGGTTGGTTAGTGCAAACCGAGCGGAGGTGTTGGGCGAAGCGATCGCCAAGCCTACGCTTGGTCTCACCGATGTAGAGCAGCTGACACCTAGAGCAGCGGATGCAATAGATGAGGTTGGAGGAGGTGCAGGTGAACCTCTGCCACACCTGGAAAGACGGCTTGGGTCCTTGGATGGAGTCAAGGGGGGAGATAAAGCGACAAGTGTAGCATTTCCTACGGTTGCAAGGGAAAGTGCCAGGAGAGGGGGTGGTTTTGGTGGGAAGGGACAAATTGATTTTGGGTGAGTGACCTCTTAGCGAGCCAACGGCCGTCCACACTTCAGTAGAAGTTGCGATCAGTCGTAAGGCACCGTGCCCGATGAAGATGATGGTGATGATCATGATGAAATGTTTTCATGCATTGGAAGTCAAGTAAAGTCAAGGGAATTTAATGCCATGTGTCCCAGAGGGGACAATGAAATTCTTGCTTGCTGCAGCACAGAATATTGTAAGCATAAACACAGAACAGTTCAGTGTGTCTATATACCATAGACCATATATATATATATACACACATAAATAAACAGATAAAGTGCAATAGGCTGTTATAGTTCAGAGTTTGTTGGAAGTTGTGTTTAATAGTCTGATAGCAGCATTTATGGAGCTGCTGTTGTCCTTCTACCGATGTGCCGTGGAAAGTATCCTGGTGTGGTTTGCTAGCTGTACTGTGGCTGAGAGGCGGGCGCTGCAGGGAGTTATAAAAACTGCACAGAGCATTACAAACGCATAACTGCTCTCCGTGGGTGATGTATATAGGGCCCGATGCTTGCGCTGGGCCACACATAGCTTCATTCCAACAGAGAACACTGGGGAAACACAATGGAATTCCAAGAAATGCCGCCAAATTCTTTTTAAATACTTATTTATTATTTTACTAATAAGTGTACATATGTGTCAATGGTTGGCGTGGTTGTGTTTTTTTAACCGGAGGAGATATAATGGAATTTCGTTGCACAGTATCGTGCAATGACAATAAACGTATTCATTCATTCATTCATTCATACATTCATTCATTCATTCATCCATTCATTCAATCAAATCATTCATTCATTCATTCATTCATTCATTCATGCATTCATTCATTCATTCATTCATTCATACATTCATTCATTCATTCATTCATTCATTCATTCATTCATTCATTCATTCATTCATTCATTCATTCATTCATTCATTCATTCATTCATTCATTCATTCATTCAGTCATCATTCATTCAATCATTCAATCATTCATTCATTCATCATTCATTCATTCATTCAGCTGTGGGGAAGTAGCTATTCCTGAACCTGGATTTGCAGATTTCAGGCACTTGTTTTTGGATGCCACAGTGTCCAGCACCAGTTATTGTTTAGAGTCATAGAGTGATACAGTGTGGAAACAGGCCC